>NW_026998003.1:0-13121 GCF_035044405.1 Drosophila montana
ACTATGACAATATGTAAAGCGACCGAAACGAAACTCCAATAAGACGCTCGCAGGTTAGAGCGAAGGGCAGCGGGAGTCAATGCAAAGCAAAGCAATGCAGAAAGAGAGTGGGCAGCAGCTTACAAAGAGCGCGCAAAAACTATTTGCTCTTAGGCTGTAATTATGATTGTTATTTTGTGCTTGGATGATGTCCGCAGCCGTCGGTGTTGTCTCTGCTTTTACATTGGTGTAAGTAATGTTGTTTATGGCTACTATGGTCCTAAAAGTAATAAGATAAATGCCTGTAATCCAGGTTTCGTTAGTACAATTTGTGCCTGACACTAAAATAGCGCCGTCTGTTATAATTTCTTTTGGTTTATTTTTTTCAGGTATTTTTATACATTTTGTAAAATTTGTATTAAGGAGATTTATAAATAAATTTGTGTCAAAATTATTGTACGCGAAACTATTATAAATTTATCTTTAAAAATTTTCGTTGAGATAAAACGTGTTTTTACATTTGGCAATGTTGTTGAGAAATTTCGATTAATGAACTTGAATGAACTCTTTCTACCTGACCGTTGCTTAAACTGTGTCTGGGCTCTGCATAATAAATCTTTATACCTGACCGAGACATTGATGATTTAAATTGTGCTGATGATAACGTATGTTGTATATCATTATGGATTTAACAAAAGGAAAAGTTTAGATAACTTCCAACACTTTGTTTGCCATACCTAATTTGTTATTGATTTCCTTTATTTCTTAAATTTTAGAATTTGCGTCTTAGCACGACATGAAATTCAAACAGATAGTTTTAAAACTGAGAGACTAGTTCGCATAGAAACAGATAGACGGACAGACGGACATGGCTATTTCAACTTGGCTGTTGATACTGATCAAGAATATATATACTTTATGGGGTCGGAGATGTCTCCTTCTATGCGTCACACATTTCACGACAAAATTATAATACCCTCTGCAAGGGTATAACAATTAGGGTAATTAATAAACAATTTATTAAAAGTATTGTAATTAAATTTGTTAGAAAATTGTAAAGTTTATTTAATGATAAAGAATTTTCTATTAAATAAGAATAATTTGAAGAAATTGTTTCTATTTCATTATTTAATAAAAAAATCTTGTTTAATTTTTATTAAGAATTAAAGCTAAAATAAGAAATAATAAAAACAATATAATTGAAAAAAAAGTTAATTTAATTGATAAATTGAATATTTCATTTGAAGCTTAAGATAAAACATAAATAAAAAAACTAATATACCTCCAAGAAAAATTAAAATTAAAATATATGAGAATCAAAAAGTTTTTGTTATTAATCCAGTGATTAAAGAAATTAAAATTGTTTGGATAACAACGATAATCCTATGGCTAGTGGGTGGATTATATTTATAAAAATAATTGAAGTTAAAAAATTGTATATGGTATAGAATTAATTGAAGAATTTCTAGAGGTAGTTTATATAAAATATTAATTTTGGGGATTAATGAAAAAGAAATTCTTTTCTCTTGAAGTGTTAAAAGAATTTAGCTAATTTTTGATTTATAAGACCAATGACTTTATTAAACTGTTAATACTAATAATTATAATTTTGTATTGAATTTTACCAATAGTTTTATTTATTTGTGGATTATTTTGTTTTGTTTCTAATCGAAAAATGTATTATCAATACTTATAAGTTTAGAATTTATTGTTTTAATTTTATTTTTTATTTTATTTATAAGTTTGAATATATTGAATTATGAAAATTATTTTAGCATAATTTTTTTAACTTTTAGAGTTTGTGAAGGTACTTTGTGTTTACAAATTTAAGTATCAATAATTCGAACACAGAAATAAGTATTATCAATTTTTTAGAATTATATAATGTTGAAATTATTTTTTTATTATCTGAACCCATTAAAATGGGTAAACAGGGAATATTGTTTTTGTGCAAATGGTTGTAACAGGCATAAGGAAGAATCTCCGACCACATAAAGTATAAAGCAAGGATATCAGAACCTATAAGAGCTAGAGGCTTGAAATTTTAGCTGTAGGTCCTCCTAGTACCCGCGCAGATCGAGTTTGTTTCCGATATTCGACAACTTGCCCCGTTTCCAAGTCATCGATAGAAATCGATATTGAAATCCTGTTTTTTGAGCAATTTCGGCAAAAAATATGAGCTAGAGTCACCAAACTTGACATGTGGCTTCTAGAATAGTATATATATATCAAGTATCTTTCATTTTATACCTATCGCCACCTCCCCGCTACCACCACAAAGCTATAAATCAAGTTAAATCATTCATGCACGTCTGCTTTGAATTCTATCAACAGCATTGAAACTGGGATTGTATTGTTTTCTGTGCTGCTATTTTAATTGGTTTTCTCTCAGTGCGTCCCAATTATTGGTGTGGCTCTTGATTAGAGGCGGCGGCAAGTGGTGCAGTATTTAGCGAGCTCGAACCCTATAGAGGAAACTTTTTTTTTTTGGCTGGTTTGGCTGTTGAGTAGAGGAAGCATCAAGGGAACTTTTTTTTTTCATTTATCTTTATTATTACTCAAGCAAACGAGCGCGTAGCGCGAGCTGCATTTATTGTTGGAGTAAGAGGTTTCAGGGTATCCCCTCTTATTTTTTTTTATTATTTTTATTACCTCTTTGTTTTATTAATAATATATTTTGAATGGTACAAGTTTTATTATTTTTTATTAGTTTTTTATTTTTATTAATAAATAATTTTATAAACTATTTAATAAGTATTTCTTATTTTTTAGGATGTGATATATTGTCTTATGGGCTAGTTTTATTAAGTTTAGGAATTTGTTCACTAATACTGTTAGCAAGATATAAATATAATAACTATAAAAATTTATTTTTATTAAATAGTATTTTTTTACTTTTATTACTTATTTTAACATGAAGAATGAATTATTTTATATTTTATTTATTTTTTGGACGAAGTTTAGTTCCTACTTTATTTTTAATTTTAGGTTGAAGGTATCAACCTGAACGATTACAAGCGGGTATTTATTTATTATTTTATAATTTGTTAGTTTAGTTGCCGATATTAATTGTTATTTTTTATTTAATGAATAAAATAGGTACAATAAATTTTTATTTAATAAATAATTTTATATTTAATTATGATTTATTATATTTTTATTTAGTACGTGTATTTTTAGTAAAAATACCAATATTTTTAGTTCATTTATGGTTACCTAAGGCTTATGTTGAGGCTCCGGTTTCTGGTTCAATAATTTTGGCTGGGATTATACTAAAATTAGGAGGTTATCGTATGTTACGAGTTTTATCAATTTTACAAAAAATAAATTTGAAATATAGTTTTATTTGAATTAGAATTAGATTAGTAGGTGGCGTATTAGTTAGTTTTGTATGTTTACGTCAAACAGATTTAAAAGCTTTGATTGCTTATTCCTTGGTTGCTCATATAGGAATTATATTAGCAGGACTTTTAACTATATCATACTAGCGTGTATTGCCCGGCCCTGCCCGTGGCAAGTATGTTATAAAATCAATGTTCCTAAAAAAAATTTGAAATGATTTTGAAACTGATCGGTCGGTTAACAAATAACTTTCATACAAACGTTTTCCGCCAATTTACCACTGTTGCCAGTGGAATTTCCCAAATCGCTGAAACACGTATTCATTACATTCTTATGTAGAGCTTTGAAAATAAGTTTGAAGCAAATCGGACACAACTTAAAATTTCGCACGAAAAATTTTGAGTCGCATTCCACCCGAAAAAGTTTGGATTCTGCGAAAAGTGTGAAACACGTCTCAAATGATTTTTCTTATAGATCTTTGAAAATAAATTTGAACACAAAACGTCATCCACCAAATCTTTGACCTCCATTTCCACCAAGGAGGAACGGATTTTTCGAAAAGTGTGGAACACCCCTCAAATGAATTTAAACAAAGATCTTTGAAAATAAGTATGGGGCCGAGCGAAACGTAAACAAAAAACTTTCATACAATCGTTTTCCGCCAATTTACCACTGTTGCGGGTGGAATTGCCCAAATCGCTGAAATACGTATTTATTAACTTCTTATGTAGAGCTTTGAAAATTAGTTTGAAGCAAATCGGACACAACTTAAAACTTCACCCAAAAAATCTTTAAATCGCATTCCCCCCGAAGAAGTTTGAATTCTGCAAAATGTGTGAAAAACGTCCCAAATGATTTTTCTAATAGATCTTTGAAAACGAATTTGAGCGCGAAACGTCACCCACCAAATCTTTGACCTCCATTTCCACCAAGGAGGAACGGATTTTTCGAAAAGTGTGAAACACCCCTCAAATAAATTTGAACAAAAATCTTTGAAAATAAGTTTGAGGCCGGTCTGATGGTAAACAAAAAACTTTCATACAACCGTTTTCCGCCAATTTGCCACTGTTTCGGGTGGAATTTGCCAAATCGCTGCATTAATAGCCGAGTCGATCTAGCCATGTCCGTCTGTCTGTCTGTCCGTCAGTCCGTCTGTTCGTCTGTCCGTCCGTCCGTCCGTCCGTATGTATGAACGCAAGGATATCAGAACCTATAAGAGCTAGAGGCTTGACATTTTAGCTGTAGGTCCTCCTAGTACCCGCGCAGATCGAGTTTGTTTCCGATATTCGATAACTTGCCCCGTTTCCAAGTCATCGATAGAAATCGATATTGAAATCCTGTTTTTTGAGCAATTTCGGCAAAAAATATGAGCTAGAGTCACCAAACTTGACATGTGGCTTCTAGAATAGTATATATATATCAAGTATCTTTCATTTTATACCTATCGCCACCTCCCTGCTACCACCACAAAGCTATAAATCAAGTTAAATCATTCATGCACGTCTGCTTTGAATTCTATCAACAGCATTGCAACTGGGATTGTATTGTTTTCTGTGCTGCTATTTTAATTGGTTTTCTTCTCAGTGCGTCCCAATTATTTTTGTGGCTCTTGATTAGAGGCGGCGGCAAGTGGTGCAGTATTTAGCGAGCTCGAACCCTATAGAGGAAACTTTTTTTTTTTGGCTGGTTTGGCTGTTGAGTAGAGGAAGCATCAAGGGAACTTTTTTTTTTCATTTATCTTTATTATTACTCAAGCAAACGAGCGCGTAGCGCAAGCTGCATTTATTGTTGAAGTAAGAGGGTTCAGGGTATCCCCTCTTATTTTTTTTTATTATTTTTATTACCTCTTTGTTTTATTAATAATATATTTTTAATGGTACAAGTTTTATTATTTTTATTAGTTTTTTATTTTTATTAATAAATAATTTTATAAACTATTCAATAAGTATTTTTTTATTTTTTAGGATGTGATATATTGTCTTATGGGCTAGTTTTATTAAGTTTAGGAATTTGTTCACTAATACTGTTAGCAAGAGAAAGAGTCTATAAATATAATAACTATAAAAATTTATTTTTATTAAATAGTATTTTATTACTTTTATTACTTATTTTAACATGAAGAATGAATTATTTTATATTTTATTTATTTTTTGGACGAAGTTTAGTTCCTACTTTATTTTTAATTTTAGGTTGAAGGTATCAACCTGAACGATTACAAGCGGGTATTTATTTATTATTTTATAATTTGTTAGTTTAGATGCCGATATTAATTGTTATTTTTTATTTAATGAATATAATAGGTACAATACATTTTTATTTAATAAATAATTTTATATTTAATTATGATTTATTATATTTTTATTTAGTATGTGTATTTTTAGTAAAAATACCAATATTTTTAGTTCATTTATGGTTACCTAAGGCTCATGTTGAGGCTCCGGTTTCTGGTTCAATAATTTTGGCTGGGATTATACTAAAATTAGGAGGTTATGGTATGTTACGAGTTTTATCAATTTTACAAAAAATAAATTTGAAATATAGATTTATTTGAATTAGAATTAGATTAGTAGGTGGCGTATTAGTTAGTTTTGTATGTTTACGTCAAACAGATTTAAAAGCTTTGATTGCTTATTCCTTAATTGCTCATATAAGAACTATATTAGCAGGACTTTTAACTATATCATACTAGCGGGTATAGCCCGGCCCTGCCCGTGGCAAGTATGTTATAAAATCAATGTTCCTAAAAAAAATTTGAAATGATTTTGAAACTGATCGGTCGGTTTACAAATAACTTTCATACAAACGTTTTCCGCCAATTTACCATTGTTGCCAGTGGAATTTCCCAAATCGCTGAAACACGTATTCATTACATTCTTATGTAGAGCTTTGAAAATAAGTTTGAAGCAAATCGGACACAACTTAAAATTTCGCACGAAAAATTTTGAGTCGCATTCCACCCGAAAAAGTTTGGATTCTGCGAAAAGTGTGAAACACGTCTCAAATGATTTTTCTTATAGATCTTTGGAAATAAATTTGAACACAAAACGTTATCCACCAAATCTTTGACCTCCATTTCCACCAAGGGGGAACGGATTTTTCGAAAAGTGTGGAACACCCCTCAAAATGAATTTGAACAAAGATCTTTGAAAATAAGTATGGGGCCGAGCGAAACGTAAACAAAAAACTTTCATACAACCGTTTTCCGCCAATTTACCACTGTTGCGGGTGGAATTGCCCAAATCGCTGAAATACGTATTTATTAACTTCTTATGTAGAGCTTTGAAAATTAGTTTGAAGCAAATCGGACACAACTTAAAACTTCACCCAAAAAATCTTTAAATCGCATTCCCCCCGAAGAAGTTTGAATTCTGCAAAATGTGTGAAAAACGTCCCAAATGATTTTTCTAATAGATCTTTTAAAACGAATTTGAGCGCGAAACGTCACCCACCAAATCTTTAACCTCCATTTCCACAAAGGATGAACGGATTTTTCGAAAAATGTGAAACACCCCTCAAACAAATTTGAACAAAGATCTTTGAAAATAAGTATGGGGCCGAGCGAAACGTAAACAAAAAACTTTCATACAACCTTTTTCCGCCAATTTGCCACTGTTTCGGGTGGAATTTCCCAAATCGCTGAAATACGTATTCATTAAGTTCTTATGGAGAGCTTTGAAAATAAGTTTGAAGCAAATCGCCCAAAAAATCTTTGAATCGCATTCCCCCTGAAGAAGTTTAAATTCTGCGAAAAGTGAAAAACACGTCTCAAATGAATTTTCATATAGATACTTGGAAATTAATTTGAGGGCGAAACATCACCCACCAAATTTTTGACCCCCATTTCCACCAAGGAGGTATGCATTTTCCAAAAAGTGCGAAACACCCCTCAAATGAATTTGAACAAAAACCTTTGAAAATAAATTTGAGGCCGATCGGATGGTAAACAAAAAAGTTAGATACAAACGTTTTTCGCGATTTTTCCACACTTGCGGGTGGAATTTCCCGAAACCCCGTCTTAACGTGCACCTACATCACATAAGGTAACTACAGTGAAAATTTCAGCTTCCTAGCTCTTACGGTTTGGGCTGTGCGTTGTTCGCCAATCAGTCAGTCAGTCAGTCAGTCAGTTAATCTCAGTCAGGATCTTACAGATTGATGAATGCTCATGGATTATGTTTTTCTGGTTTAATTTGTTTAGCTAATGTATGTTATGAACGGTTAGGAAGACGAAGTTTATTAATTAAAAAAGGATTACTCAATTTTATACCTTCTATAGCATTATGGTGATTTTTGTTAAGATCTGCGAATATAGCAGCTATTCCTACGTTAAATCTATTAGGATAGATTTTTTTATTAAATAGAATTGTTTCTTGATCGTGAGTTTCAATAATTATACATTCTTTCTTATCTTTTTTAGAGCTGCCTATACTTTGTATATATATTCATTTAGTCAACATGGAAAGATTTTTTCTGGAGTTTATTAGTTTAAAAGTGGTAAAATTCAAGAGTTTTTATTAATATTATTACATTGATTACCTTTAAATATATTAATTTTGAAAATAGATAAATGTTTATTATGGCTATATTTAAATTGTTTAAAAAAATACTAATTTGTGGTGGAAGTTATATGAATTATTAATTTTAGATCGTGAAATATTTATCTTATTGTGGAAATAGATTTTTAAATTTAATTTCTATTAGAATAACATGTTTTTTTATTTAATAATTTAGTATATTTTTTTGAATGAGAAGTAGTTTCTTTAAATTTTATATCAATTGTTATAACTTTTTTATTTGATTGAATAAGTTTGTTATTTATATCTTTTGTTTTAATAATTTCTTCTTTAGTGATTTATTATAGAAAAGAATACATAAGAGGTGATATTAATATTAATCGATTTATTATATTAGTTTTAATATTTGTTTTATCTATAACATTATTAATTATTAGACCAAATTTAGTAAGAATTCTGTTAGGGTGAGATGGATTAGGACTAGTTTCATATTTTTTAGTTTTTTACTTTCAAAATATTAAGTCTTATAATGCAGGGATATTAGCAGCTTTATCAAATCGAATTGGGGATGTTGCTTTTTTATTAGCTATTGCATGAATATTAAATTATGGTAGATGAAATTATGTATTTTATTTAGAAGTTATGCAAAATGATTTGGAAATAATATTAATTGGTTCTTTAGTTATATTAGCTGCTATAAGTAAAAGTGCGCAAATTCCCTTTTCTTCGTGATTACCTGCTGCTATAGCCGCTCCAACTCCTGTTTCTGCTTTAGTTCATTCGTCAACTTTGGTGACTGCAGGAGTATATTTATTAATTCGATTTAATATTTTATTGGTGCCGTCTATAATTTGTTTACCTTTTTTTTTAAGGTTTTAACTTTATTGGTGTGTACTTTTGGGGGTTCATTTGGTTATTTAATTTCAGTAAGAAATTTATACACAATTAATAAATCAATGATTTTTTATAATTTAACAAATTTTATAGTTTCAATGTGGTTTATCACTATATATAAAACTGTTTGTCCTGACTGACTGACTGACTGACTGACTGATTGGTGATCAACGCACAGCCCAAACCGTAAGAGCTAGGAAGCTGAAATTTTCACTGTAATTACCTTATGCGATGTAGGTGCACGTTAAGACGGGGTTTCGGGAAATTCCACCCGCAAGTGTGGAAAAATCGCGAAAAACGTTTGTATCTAACTTTTTTGTTTACCATCCGATCGGCCCCAAATTTATTTTCAAAGATCTTTGTTCAAATTCATTTGAGGGGCGTTTCACACTTTTAGGAAAATCCATTCCTCCTTGGTGGAAATGGAGGTCAAAGATTTGGTGGGTGACGTTTCGCGCTCAAATTCATTTCCAGTGATCTATATAAAAAATCATTTGAGACGTGTTTTTCACTTTTCGCAGAATTCAAACTTCTTCGGGGGAATGCGATTTAAAGATTTTTTGGGCGGCGTTTTAAGTTGTGTCCGATTTGCTTCAAACTTATTTTTAAAGCACTTCATAAGAACTTAATAAGTACGTATTTCAGCAATTTGGAAAATTCCACCCGCAACAGTGGTAAATTGGCGGAAAAAGGTTGTATGAAAGTTTCTGTTTACCATCCGATCGGCCCCAAATTCATATTTAAAGATCTATGTTTAAATTCATTTGAGGGGTGTTTCAAACTTTTTGAAAAATCCATCCCTCCTTGGTGCAAATGGGGGTCAAAGATTTGGTGGATGACGTTTTGTGTTCAAATTTATTTCCAAAGATCTATAAGAAAAATCATTAGAGACGTGTTTCACATTTCTCGCAAAATCTAAACTTCTTCGGTGGGAAATGGATTTTTAAGATTTTTTTGGTGAATTTTACGAGTTTTCCGATTTGCTTCAAACTAATTTTCAAAGCTCTACATAAGAAGTTAATAAATACGTATTTCAGCGATTTGGGCAATTCCACCCGCAACAGTGGTAAATTGGCGGAAAACGTTTGTATGAAAGTTTTTTGTTTACCATCCGATCGGCCCCAAACTTATTTTCAAAGATCTTTGTTCAAATTCATTTAAAAGGTGTTTCACACTTTTCGAAAAATACGTTCCTCCTTGGTGGAAATGGAGGTCAAAGATTTGGTGGATGACGTTTTGTGTTCAAATTCATTTCCAAAGATCTATAAGAAAAATCATTTGAGACGTGTTTCACACTTTTCGCAGAATCCAAACTTTTTCGGGTGGAATGCGACTCAAAGATTTTTCGTGCGAAATTTTAAGTTGTGTCCGATTTGCTTCAAACTTATTTTCAAAGCTCTACATAAGAATGTAATGAATACGTGTTTCAGCGATTTGGGAAATTCCACTGGCAACAGTGGTAAATTGGCGGAAAACGTTTGTATGAAAGTTATTTGTTAACCGACCGATCAGTTTCAAAATCATTTCAAATTTTTTTTAGGAACATTGATTTTATAACATACTTGCCACGGGCAGGGCCGGGCTATACCCGCTAGTATGATATAGTTAAAAGTCCTGCTAATACAATTCCTATGTGAGCAACTGAAGAATACGCAATCCAAGCTTTTAAATCTGTTTGACGTAAACATACAAAACTAACTAATACGCCCCTACTAATCAATTCTAATAAATAAAACTATACTTCAAATTTATTATTTGTAAAATTGATAAAACTCGTAATATACCATAACCTTCTAATTTAAATATAATCCCAGCCAAAATCATTGAACCAGAAACCGGAGCCTCAACATGAGCTTTAGGTAACCATAAATTTACTATTTTTAACAAAAACGCACAAACTAAACAAAAATAAAATAAATCATAAATAAATAAATCATAATTAATAAATTATTTATTAAATAAAAATGTATTGTACCTATTTTATTCATTAAATAAAAAATACCAATTAATATAGGCAACGAAACTAGCAAAGTACAAAATAATAAATAGATACCTGCTTGTAATCGTTCAGGTTGATATCCTAAACCTAAAATAAAAAATAAAGAAGGAATTAAACTTCTTTCAAAAAATAAATAAAATATAAATAAATTCATTCTTCATGTTAAAATAAGCAATAAAAGTAATAAAATAATATTTAACAAAAATAAATTTTTATAATTATTATACTTATAAACTCTTTCTCTTGCTAATAGTATTAATGAACAAATTCATAAACTTAATAAAACTAACCCATAAGACAATATATCACATCCTAAAAAATAAGAGATTCTTATTCAATAATTTATAAAATTATTTATTAATAAAAATAAAAATCTAATAAAAAATAATAAAACTTGTACCATTCAAAATATATTATTAATAAAACAAAGAGGTAATAAAAATAATAAAAAAAAATAAGAGGGGATACCCTGAACCCTCTTACTCCAACAATAAATGCAGCTCGCGCTACGCGCTCGTTTGCTTGAGTAATAATAAAGATAAATGAAAAAAAAAAGTTCCCTTGATGCTTCCTCTACTCAACAGCCAAACCAGCCAAAAAAAAAAAGTTTCCTCTATAGGGTTCGAGCTCGCTAAATACTGCACCACTTGCCGCCGCCTCTAATCAAGAGCCACAAAAATAATTGGGACGCACTGAGAAGAAAACCAATTAAAATAGCAGCACAGAAAACAATACAATCCCAGTTGCAATGCTGTTGATAGAATTCAAAGCAGACGTGCATGAATGATTTAACTTGATTTATAGCTTTGTGGTGGTAGCAGGGAGGTGGCGATAGGTATAAAATGAAAGATACTTGATATATATATACTATTCTAGAAGCCACATGTCAAGTTTGGCTGACTCTAGCTCATATTCCTTTGCCGAAATTGCTCAAAAAACAGGATTTCAATATCGATTTCTATTCGATGACTTGGAAACGGGGCAAGCTATCGAATATCGGAAACAAACTCGATCTGCGCGGGTACTAGGAGGACCTACAGCTAAAATGTCAAGCCTCTAGCTCTTATAGGTTCTGATATCCTTGCGTTCATACATACGGACGGACGGACGGACGGACAGACGAACAGACGGACTGACGGACAGACAGACTAGACGGACATGGCTCGATGGACTCGGCTGTTAATGCAGCGATTTGGCAAATTCCCACCCGAAACAGTGGCAAATTGGCGGAAAACGGTTGTATGAAAGTTTTTTGTTTACCATCAGACCGGCCTCAAACTTATTTTCAAAGATTTTTGTTCAAATTTATTTGAGGGGTGTTTCACACTTTTCGAAAAATCAGTTCCTCCTTGGTGGAAATGGAGGTCAAAGATTTGGTGGGTGACGTTTCGCGCTCAAATTCGTTTTCAAAGATCTATTAGAAAAATCATTTGGGACGTTTTTCACACATTTTGCAGAATTCAAACTTCTTCGGGGGGAATGCGATTTAAAGATTTTTTGGGTGAAGTTTTAAGTTGTGTCCGATTTGCTTCAAACTTATTTTCAAAGCTCTACATAAGAAGTTAATAAATACGTATTTCAGCGATTTGGGCAATTCCACCCGCAACAGTGGTAAATTTGGCGGAAAACGATTGTATGAAAGTTTTTTGTTTACGTTTCGCTCGGCCCCATACTTATTTTCAAAAGATCTTTGTTTAAATTCATTTGAGGGGTGTTCCACACTTTTCGAAAAATCCGTTCCTCCTTGGTGGAAATGGAGGTCAAAGATTTGGTGGGTGACGTTTCGCGGTCAAATTCATTTCCAGAGATCTATAAGAAAAATCATTTGAGACGTGTTTCACACTTTTCGCAGAATCCAAACTTTTTCGGGTGGAATGCGACTCAAAGATTTTTCGTGCGAAGTTTTAAGTTGTGTCCGATTTGCTTCAAACTTATTTTCAAAGCTCTACATAAGAATGCAATGAATACGTGTTTCAGCGATTTGGGAAATTCCACTGGCAACAGTGGTAAATTGGCGGAAAACGTTTGTATGAAAGTTATTTGTTTACCGTCCGATCAGTTTCAAAATCATTTCAAATTTGTTTGAGGAACATTGATTTTATAACATACTTGCCACGGGCAGGGCCGGGCTATACCCGCTAGTATGATATAGTTAAAAGTCCTGCTAATATAATTCCTATATGAGCAACTAAGGAATAAGCAATCAAAGCTTTTAAATCTGTTTGACGTAAACATACAAAACTAACTAATACGCCACCTACTAATCTAATTCTAATTCAAATAAAACTATATTTCAAATTTATTTTTTGTAAAATTGATAAAACTCGTAACATACGATAACCTCCTAATTGTATAATCCCAGCCAAAATTATTGAACCAGAAACCGGAGCCTC